>NW_013543185.1:776-1442 GCF_000499545.2 Eimeria tenella | reverse complement strand
TTGTTCCGAACCGAGCGTCCCCCAGTGCCGTGTTTTTGGATTAGGTCGCTCTCAGTGAGACGGTGGCTGTTAAACGAGTCGTTGGTCCTGTTTGTGGTACACTTTAGGGAAACAAATCGATCTGGGAATCGTGGAGGAACGCGGCGGCAGTGAGGACAAAGACGCGCTCTATTTGAGTAGCTGCTGCCCTGAGTAAGCGCTCGCATTGTGCAGAATGTGAGTTTCAAGGCTTAGGGCATTTGGCTCATTTGGCCCTTGTTTAGGTGCCGCGATTCATGGCTAGGCAAGATTCGTTGTTTCTATGGTCAAAGCAGAAGTCTGCGGACGCTGCGTACTTTGTGTGCACTAGGATCTCGGCGCAGATGCTACGTCCCGCATTGTGACCCGCAATTCCCACCATTGCTGAAAACAGAATGGCCGTGAGGTGCAATTCCCACCATTGCTGAAAACAGAATGGCCGTGAGGTGCAAGGCTTCATGTGCTGTCATCCGTTTGAGCCGACTGGTCGCAGCTGTGGCTGTTTTGGGTCTCTACGCAAAACTGTAGACCTTTACAGTGCTCCTGCAATTTTGCAGCGTTTTTCCGGGAGGCAGGCTTGAGACTAATGCACAGAGAGGAAGCCATACAGTGCGATATGGCCTTGAAGAGAGTAAGTTACGCGCTGAT
>NW_013543185.1:0-590 GCF_000499545.2 Eimeria tenella | reverse complement strand
TGGATATCAGAAGGAAGCCGACTTGAAGGTTTTATGCGATGTGCCCAGGCTGTAGGCGCCCATTGCAAATGATCGACCTGCTGAGTGTCGCCCAGGGTTATCACCAGGAAGAGGCTACCGGTGGGACTTGAAAGCGTGCAACGCCGTAGTGATGGTACAAGTCATTACATAGTCGCTTGCATGGCGCAGTGCAAACGCGTTGAAGCCAATTATTTGGCCAACCAGGATTCAGTGGATGGGCGTTCTTGAGCATGACAGTCGTGTAGGTATTTGCTTTTGTCCCGCTCGCTAGAAGCCGCTTCACTTAGGAAGAGCAACTTGTAGAGCGGCAAATGTGGACGCTGCACGTTGTTTCTGCAAAATAGCTACTGGTTTAGCGCGTGCGTTTTGGCAGCTTTAGCAGTAGTGCTTGTTATTAACTTCCCGGACCAGCGTGCGGTCCCTCAATGGTGCTTGTGTGTGCTGTGTTGGTACGCGTGCTTTGTTGACTGCGAGCCAAGTAGGGAAAGCTTCTTCTTTTCTGCGACTGCTGAGCCTCGAGACGTCGCAGCTCGCGATGCACTGCAGCGAAATTGTGTCAGCTGCTGTGA
>NW_013543184.1:1097-1311 GCF_000499545.2 Eimeria tenella | reverse complement strand
AGCTGCTGCTGCAGCAGCATGCGCGGAAGCGGCAGCAGCTGCCGCAGGTGCTGCTGCTTCTGCAGGGGCTGCCGCGAACGGGAGTCACTTGCTGCTGCTGCTGCTGCTGCAGCAGACCCCTGGAGCATTCCCACTTTTTCAACAGCAGCAGCAGCAGCAGCAGCAGCTCCAAGTGGCAGCCCAAGGTTCTCTCAGGCGCTGCCGCTGCGCTGCT
>NW_013543184.1:0-1031 GCF_000499545.2 Eimeria tenella | reverse complement strand
CGCCCGCCGCCGCTGCAGCAGCGGCAGCAGCAGCAGGAGCTGCAGCAGCAGCTGCAGCAGCAGCAAGAACAATGGCACCCCAAAAAGGAGACATGCAGTTTTGATTCGTCTTTCTACGGCTGCGCCGCCTGCAGCAGCAGCAGCAGTAGCAGCAGCAGCAGCAGGTTTCAGAGCTGCTGCGAGCACAGCCACAGCAACACGCCGCTTTCACGTTCTAGCACACTGAGAACAGCAGCAAACGCTGCAGCTGCAGCAAGAGCACCAGCAGCAGCAGCAGCAGCAGCAGCAGCAACAGACTGCATGGCAGCCACCCCTTCGTTGGCGGGTGCCCCTGAGAAGGTGGCGCTGCCTGCAGCAGCAACAACAGAAGCAGCAGCAGCAGCAGCAGCAGGGAGAGCAACTCCAGCAGCAGCAGCGCACCACTGCGGGTCACTTACACCGGACTGCAGCAGCGGCAGGAGCAGCAGCAGCAGCAGCGACTGCCACCTTCTCCGCCGCAGCAGCAAATCTGCCGGCGGCTCTGTGGGAGTTTTGCGGCACAGCAATTCCGCCTTTGTCAGGCCCCAGAGTGAAGCCACCCCAACTGTAAACCCTAAACCCTAAACCCTAAACCCTAAACCCTAGGTTTCATAGCAGCAGCAAAACGAAGTGGGTCTGGGGTTGCTGCTGCTTGCTGCTGCAGGTACAGCTGGTGGCACACAGTGCCGCAGTGCTCTTTACAGATGTGCTGGATAGCCGCAGGCAGCAGCAGCAGCAGCAGCAGCAGCAGCAAGGGGGGCCTGCAGCAGCAGCTAACGAAGTTAGGCACCGCGGCAGCATATGATGCGAGCGACGCCGAGGGTGCGCTACCTGCAGAGTAACTGCAGCAGCAGCAGCAGCAGCAGCAGCTGCATCAGCAGCTGCAGCAGCAGCTGCAGCAGCAGAAGCTGCACTAGCAGCAGCTGCTGCATCAGCACTTGCATTAGCAGCAGCTGCAGTAACGGCAGCTGCAGTAAGAGCAGCAGCTGCTGCAGCAACAGCTGCAGCAGCAG
>NW_013543183.1:576-1191 GCF_000499545.2 Eimeria tenella | reverse complement strand
CAGCAGCAGCAGACTCGCCCGCAGATGCAGCAGCGGCAGCAGCAGCTGCTGCTGCTGCTGACCCTCCTGCGAAGCAGGAGGATGGCGGCTGCGAGCAGAGTCGAGCCGCAGATGCACCCAGCAGCAATGAGCAGCAGCAGCAGCAGCAGCAGCAGCAGCGCGAGGAGCAGCAGCAGCTGCTGCTGCGGCCTGGGGAGCTGGCGAGGGAGTTGGTGGGGTTTGCTGCTCCTCCTGAAAGCCCAGAGTCTCCAGCGGAAGCCGAGTCTTCCCAAACAGCAGCAGCAACAGCAGCAGCAGCAGCAGCGGCAGCAGCAGCAGCAGCAGCGGGAGATGCGTCGCTGTGTTGTTCCTCGGCGGAGTCGGTGGAGGGTTCGGGAGCGGGCGCCGGCGCTGCTGCTGCTGCTGCCGGGTCTTTGCTGCTGCAGCGGGAGCAGCAGCACTTTGCGTTGCCGGGCGTGTCTGTGGGCTGCAGCAGCGGGGAGAGTTGGGTGACGGAGAGCGAGTACAGCGTGGGCAGCAGCAGCAGCAGCAGCAGCAGCGCTGGGAGCAGCAGCAGCAGCAGCAGCGGGCGGCGCCGCGCGCGCCTCGCGCTGCCGCGGGCGCAGCTGCACTCGC
>NW_013543182.1:1238-1338 GCF_000499545.2 Eimeria tenella | reverse complement strand
GCTACGCCACCCATACATATTTCTATTGCTTCGCGCTGGGAGGCTTAGCCGCATGGAAAAATGCATGTAGTTCATTGAACGTTAGTCTCCTGGCGACGTA
>NW_013543182.1:1041-1138 GCF_000499545.2 Eimeria tenella | reverse complement strand
ACGCCGAATGCCTCTGCAACTCTTGCCTTCGTCGTGACACACTCCCTTGAAAGCCAAACGTCGTCTTGCTGTTTGCTTCTTCCATGCCCTCTCCTTA
>NW_013543182.1:0-941 GCF_000499545.2 Eimeria tenella | reverse complement strand
ACGCCGAATGCCTCTGCAACTCTTGCCTTCGTCGTGACACACTCCCTTGAAAGCCAAACGACGTCTTGCTGTTTGCTTCTTCCGTGCCCTCTCCTTTAACATGTGGGAAATGCCAGTGCAAATGCTTAGGGCGCGTATTCCCCACCTGACGCTGACGTGTGCGCTACGCCACCCATACATATTTCTATTGCTTCGCGCTGGGAGGCTTAGCCGCATGGAAAAGTGCACGTAATTCATTGAACGTTAGTCTTCTGGCGACGTTAGACATGCGTTCAATTGTCTTCGCCAGTAGCGTTTGACCATCAGTTTCCAAGTTCCAACACTTCTGCAAATAACACTCACCATAGTATCGCGCGGCTTGTTGCCCACCATCATTCTGTGCACGCTGCCAAACAATCCCATCAAAGACTCTCCCGCGCAAAACAGCAGACACTGTTACTCAACAGACTACGCCGAAAATTCCACTGGTTCCTCAGTGCCAGCCCTGCGGTCTACTCACGTGTTCGCGAGCACTTTCACAGCCTTCGCAGACAACAACAACCACAAGCTCTAACCCCCTACCGCTCCTCTCTCGGCTCGCACCACAAACCAACCACATGTTACTGCCCTTTTCCAACAAAGCGTTAAAAAGCGCTGACCCTCCACAGTCCGCTGCAATTTCTTTCCGCGTACTGGCTATACCCGATACGAACGAAGGAAACGCTGCTTACAACCGCGGTGCCGCAAGAAACGCCCAACAGTGCAGCTAACCCAAAAGAATGCAGCATAATACGTTCAACGCGAAATTTAAGACTCCTGGCTTTGCGTCACTACAGTAGGCGACCTGGCACTGGAAAATCGAAAGAGCATGTACGCAAGGAACCGATAACAGAACAGCTGAAAGAGTGTTGGCATGCGCCACAGCGCACAGCTGCGCGACAAAACGCAGATCCTTACCAAGC
>NW_013543181.1:1721-2022 GCF_000499545.2 Eimeria tenella | reverse complement strand
GGGCCCCAGGGGGCCCCACGGGGGCCCCCCGGGGGCCCCCAGAGTCTGAAAGGTTAAATTAGGGCTTTTAAAATAAGTTTTGGCAAATTAAAAGGTGTATGTGCACATCAAAAGACAGAGAGTGGTCCCGAGTTATTTGCTGCTGCGATGGCGCCGTGGCGGCGCGGGTTGCTGCAGCAGCTGCTGCAGCAGCAGCTGCAGCAGCAGCTGAGGCGCGGGCCCTGCAGGCCCAGCCATTCCTTAAAAACCCCTAGAAGGGGGCTTCTTTACTGCTGCAGCTGGACGACTCACAGCAACTGCT
>NW_013543181.1:1543-1701 GCF_000499545.2 Eimeria tenella | reverse complement strand
TGCAGCAGCCGCAGCAGCAGCAGCAGCAGTAGCAGCAGCAGTAGCAGCAGCAGCAGCAGCGCCTTCCCTGTGCCTCGAAGGCATATGCTGCACACAGCAGCGTCTGTGGCCGACGTGGGCTCAGCAGCACAGCCCTCAGCAGCAGCAGCAGCTGCTGC
>NW_013543181.1:411-1493 GCF_000499545.2 Eimeria tenella | reverse complement strand
GCAGCGGCGGAAGCAGAGGCAGCAGCAGCCGCAGCAGAAGCGGCAGCCGCGGGAGAGGCAGCAGCAGCATCTGGAGCTGCAGTAGACCTAGGGTTTGTCTGGAGAGTAGCAGGCAGCAGCAGCAGCAGCAGCAGCTGGCAAGTGCTGCATGCGTGCAGCAATTTGTTGCTGCTGCGTCTGCAGCAAATACAGCGAGAAGCTCTTGATTCCGCGCAGCAACAGCAGCAGCAGCAGCAGCAGCAGCTTCAAGGCGCGACGACTCTTTCCAGAGAGCACGTTGAGGTACCTCCAGCAGCAGGAGCTGCTGCTGCTGCTGCTGCTGCCCTTGCAGCTGTTGCTGCTGCTGCTGCTTGTTCTTTTGCTGCTGCTGCTCGTCCTGTTGTTGTACCTGCTGCTGCTGCTGTCGCAGCGTGTCCACCCACACAGCAGCAACAGCCATGACGGGAAGCACGAGCTGCTGCTGCTGCTGCTGCTGCTGCTGCGGTGTATGTACACCTCAGGACCTGGCTTCTTGCATGTATTTGTCTGCTGCTCTTCGCCTGCCAGACCCCACACTGCATGCAGCTTTAGATGCAGCAGCAGCAGCAGTTGCTGCTGCGCTGAAGGCCCTCACACAATCAGCAGCACCAGCAGCAACAGCAGCAGCAGCAACGGTGGGAGCAGCAGCAGCAGCGTCGGCGAGCGAAAATGGGATCAACACCCGATCAGACACTGCTTCGTTACCAGCAGCAGCAGCAGCTGCAGCAGCAGCAGCAACAGCAGATGCGGCTAACACTCCTACTGCTGCTGCTGCTGCTGCTGCTGCACTAGATCGAATAGGGGCGCAGCCGCTCGCCGTGCTGCTGCGGTGTATGTACGCATCGCCTGGCAGCAACCCCACAGATGCAGCACTGCAGCACACTCTGCAGCTTCCCCCAGCAGCAGCAGCAGCTGGAGCTGCTGCTGCTGCTGCTGCTTTTCCCGCTGCTACCCGCATGCAGCAGCACAAACTGCTGCACGCAGAGCTGCTGCTGGGTCTTTCTCTCTTGGCGCAGCACAGCAAAGCACCTGCTGCTTCCCTGGTAAACTGCTTGCATGCATAC
>NW_013543181.1:0-376 GCF_000499545.2 Eimeria tenella | reverse complement strand
CGGCAGCGGCAGCAGCAGCAGCAGCAGCAGCAGCAGCAGCAGCAGCAGCAGCAGCAGCAGGCCCTATGGAGACCCTGGAGACACGAGTAAGATACACTGGTTGAGAGTTTAAAGACTCTTTTTGCTGCTGCTGCTTTCGTTTCTGTTGCTGCTGCTCGTGCTGCTCCTGAACTTCTGCTGTTGCTGCTGCTGCTGTGGCGCTGCTGCTGGTTCTGCTGCTGTTGCTGTTGCTGCCTTTGTCAATGCTGCTGCTGCTGCGGCTAGATGCCGTGGCAACAGATGGCAGCAGATGTGCTGCTGTTTGCTGCTGCTGCAGCAGCCGGTAAAAGCCTCGAATTGCTGCTGCTGCTCCTGGGGGAACCTGCAGCAGCAGCAG
>NW_013543180.1:2581-4263 GCF_000499545.2 Eimeria tenella | reverse complement strand
CCCCCCCCAGCAGCAATTTGGGGGCCCCGGGGGCCCCCACCTCCAGCAGCAATTTGGGGGGCCCCCCCAGCAGCAGCAATTTGGGGGCCCCCCTTCAAGAGGAGACAGTTGAAGAGACCTCGAGGCCCCGAAGAAGCAGAACTTGCAAACGGGCGAATCCAGGCCCGCCCGCTGCTGCTGCTGCTGCTGCTGCTGCAGCGGAACCTGCTGCAGCTGCTGCTGCTGCGGCGGAGCCCGCCTCCACTGCTGCTGCAGCGAAGCCTGCTGCTACTGCTGCTCCCGCTGCTTCTGCTGCTGCTGCTGCAGCAGAACCCCCCTGTGGATTGCCCTCGGGGGGTCCCCGGCCACCTCAGGGGGTCCCCCAGGGGGGCCCCCCGGCGATGGCCTGGGGGCCCCCGTAAGCCCTCGGGATTTGAATTAGTTGTTTTGAAATAATTTTATTTAAATGGAAATTTTTTAAATTTATTTGTAGTTTATTCTTTTTATGAGCAGGCGCGTGCTGGTTGAAGACTTATTTATAATCAATAAAATGAATTAAAAACTAGTTAAATTAATTAATTTAATTAAGTAATTATTTTAATGAATTAATCGATTTAATTTATTAATTAATTAAACTCCACGTAAAAGAGGCAAAAAGGGGGGAAAAACAAAAAACCAAAAAACGATAAAAAGGATAAAAAGACGGAAAATGGCAAAATAAAGGAAAGTAAAGACAGAAAAGGACAGAAGACAAAAAGAGATTTAAAATGTAAAGAAAAAAACTTTCAAAAGGGGAAAAAAAGGAGAAAAAAGACAAAAGAAATATTAAAATTAAATTATTTAGGCAAAGACCCCCCAGGGCCCCCAAAGAAAAGCCCCAAACTTTAACAATTTTAAAGTCCACAACTTCTAAAGAAATTCCCTAAAGGGGGGCCCCCCGACACAGGGGCCTCCCCAGGCTTCTGTGGGGGCCCCCCACCTTCTAGGGGTTTAGTACCTTGTTAGGGGCCCCCTTAGGGGGGCCCCCTCGGAACATTTCGGGGCCTACAGCTCACCTGGGGGCCCCACAGGGGCCCTTCAAGTCCCCTGGGGCCCCCAAGTTTTGCTGGAGCCCTCAAGGGGAGGGCCCTACTCTACTTTTGAGGCCCCCCAACAGCCTTGGGGGCCCCCTTGGGGGGCCCCCTTGGGGGCCCTGCTCCCTCTTTAAGGACCCACCAGGAAGAACCCAGCAGCGCTGGGGCCCCACAGACAGCCTAGAGAACTTCAGAAACACATTGGGGCCCCCAATATCAGATTTGGGGGCCCTTAAAACAGATTGGGGGCCCCACAAACACATTAGGGGGCCCCAGAAACATTGAGGGCCCCACAAACAGATTGGGGGCCCCAAGAAACAGAATAGGGGGCCCCCATACAGCTCTGGGGGCCCCAGAGACAGGCTGGAGGGCCCTATACGCAGGTTGGGGGGCCCCACAGGCAGCTGTGGGGCCCCATACGCAAACTAGGGGCCCCACCACCGGACTGAGGGGCCCCACAGATGCACTGGGGGGCCCCCGAAGCAGAATGGGGCCCCCAGATATGCATAGGGGGCCCCAAAGACACGGTGGGGGGCCCCACAGGCACACTGGGGGCCCCACAGGCACATAAGGGGCCCCTTATACAACTGGGGGGCTACTGAACAGCTTGGGGCCCCAAAGGGGCCTCCC
>NW_013543180.1:1389-2545 GCF_000499545.2 Eimeria tenella | reverse complement strand
AAAGGGGCCTCCCAAAGGGGGCCCCCAAAGGGGGCCCCCAAAGGCAGCTTCGGGGGCCCTACATACAGCTTGGGGGCCCCCCCCGGCAGCTTTAGGGACCCCAAAAAGAGGCCCGGGGCCCCAAAGGGGGCCCCAAAAGGGGACTCCCAAAGGAAGTACCCCAAAAGTGGAGAACCAAAGGGGGCCCCCAAAGAGAGCCCGCAAAAAGAGGCCCCGAAAGGGGGGCCCCAAAGGGGGCCCCCAAAAGGGGGACCCCAAAGTTGGGGCCTCAAAAGGGGGGCCCCAAAGGGGGCCCCCACACGGGGCCCCCTTTGGGGCCAGGGGACCCCCAAAGGGGGCCCCCAAAGAGAGCTCTTCGGGACCCCCAAAAGGGGCTGGGGGCCCCAAAAGCAACTTTGGGGGCCCCATAAAGTAGGCTGGGGGCCCCAGTAGCAGCTTTGGGGGCCCCGGGTACAGATTAGGGGCCCCTAGTGGAACTCTGGGGGCCCCAAAAATGCCCTGGGGGCCCCACAAGCACCTTGGGGGGCCCCCAAGATAGATTGGGGGGCCCCCCAGTCCTCGGGGGTCCCTTTTGCTTTTATTTTGCTGTTTTTAAAAATAAATAAAATATAAATGAGTAGCTGGATTGCTTCTTGGGGTTTAGGGTTTAGGGTTTAGGGTTGGAGCTGCTGCTGCTGCTGCCATGTCCCCTGAGGAGTCTTTCGCTGTTGCCGCTGCTCCTGCTGCTTCTGCTGCAGCTGCAGTTCTTTCTGCTGCTGCGCTTGCTGCTGCAGGAGCTGCTGCTGCTCCTGCATTTCCTCCTGTTATTGCTTTTTTTTTGCGGTTATTGTTGAAGGAGCGTTTGCTGCCGCAATTTCTCCTGCTGCTGCTGCGGTTGCTGCTGCTGCAGTTGCTGCTGCTGCACTTGTTGCTGTTGTTTTTTCGCTGAAGATGCTGCAGCGCTACGTTCTGCAGAGCCTGCAGCTTCGCTTTTGCTGCTGCTGCTGCTGCTGCTGATTTTGCCATTCACTGCTGCTGCTGCTTTTGCTGCTGTTTCTACAGTGTCCTTGCTCTTTGCTGCCGCTGCTGCTGCCCTTGCTGCTGCTGCTGCCGAACTGGTCGGAGCTGCTGGGGTTGCTTTGTCCCTTGCTGCTGTCCTGCCTGCTGTTGCTGTTCC
>NW_013543180.1:896-1360 GCF_000499545.2 Eimeria tenella | reverse complement strand
CTGCTGCTGTTGCTGTTGCTGTTGCTGTTGCAGGCAGTGCTGCCGCTGCTGCCGCTGTTCGCGCTGCTGCAGAGGAGAGTGCTGCTGCTGCTGCATCCTGTGCTGCTGCTGCTACAGCCTGCGCTCTTTTAGCTGCTTCTGCTGCTGCTGCATCTGCTGCTACTGCTGCCGCTTGTATCTTCTGTGTCGCTGCTGTGTCTGCTGCTGCTTTGGCTGCCTTGGCTGCTGCTGCTCCTTCAGCTTTTTTCCCTGCTACTGCTGCTGCTGCGCTTGTTGCTGCTGCTGCTGTTGCCGCTGCGTCCTTGGTTTTTGCCGCTTCTGCTGCTGCTGCTGCTGCTTCTGCTGCTGCAGGTGCTGCAGCAGGTGCAGCTGATGCCTTTGCATCTTTCCCAGCTGCTGCAGTGTCGGTTCCCATGTTCTCTGCTGCTGCTGATGCTGCTGCTGCTGCTGTACTTCCAGCTGCC
>NW_013543180.1:686-842 GCF_000499545.2 Eimeria tenella | reverse complement strand
GAGTCCCCAAGACAGAGTCGCGCAGCCTGCTGCTGCTGCTGCTGTTGCTGCTGCTTCTGCTGCGGCCTTCGTTGCTGCTGTCGCTGCTGCTGTCGTTGCTGCTGTCAACAACGCCGCCGCCGCTGCTGCTGCTGCTGAATAATGCACTTCTTTTCT
>NW_013543180.1:0-494 GCF_000499545.2 Eimeria tenella | reverse complement strand
CCCGCAGGGGCCCCCTGGGAGCCCCCTGGGGGCCCCTCATCTTGGGGAAGTCCAGAGTGTCTGTGTTTGCCCTTGGGGGCCCCTCGGGGGGCCCCTTGAGGGGCCCCCGAAAGTCTCTTTTGTTTCTTTTTTTGTTGCTGTTGAGAGAGCTCCGCCTGCGGTGTACATACAGCTCAGAAGCTGAGGTGTATCGACAGGTCTACTGGTCCACTTGCATGCAAAAGAAGACTCACATCTCTTGCCTGCGAGCAAAACAAGAAAAGAAATAAATGACAACCAATTAATTTAATTGAAATACCATTTGTTGCAAATGTAATAAACAAAAAGAGGCAGCAAAGGACTTTTGCTCAAATGCTGCGGTGGTTTAAGTGTAGCAGCAAATGCAGCAAAAGCTCTGCCTCTCAAGGGTCTAGGGTTTAGGGTTTAGGGTTTAGGGTTTGGGGTCTCGCACCATCTGTGGGTCGATTGATTATTAGCAAAGCAGAATAATAATA
>NW_013543179.1:1741-2005 GCF_000499545.2 Eimeria tenella | reverse complement strand
GCCCTCTTGCTGCTGTTGCTGCTGCTGCTGCTGCTGCCGTTGCTGCGCTAGTGCCGAATCTGTCCTCGTGGGGCTCGCCTGCGTGAAAACGGGGGACGCAGTCTAGGAAGAAGACTAAGCAACAGCAGCAGCAGCAGCAGCAGCAAATTCCTGCAGCTGCTGTTCCAAGGGCTACCGTAAGTGTGGGAGCGCTTACCTGCTGCTGCAGTGCTGCTCGTAGCAACAAATCCAGCAAGTCCAGCACCATCACTTGCCCGTCCTCGC
>NW_013543179.1:388-1695 GCF_000499545.2 Eimeria tenella | reverse complement strand
TGCTGCTGCTGGCTGCTGCCCACGTCCTGATGAGGTCCCGCAGCTCGAAGCAAAGAGGCAGCACCGCGCGGCCCCTCCGCTGCACTGAAAGCCCCGGGCGGTAAAACAGCGGCACCGCCACACTGGACCCCAGCTTCCTCGCGTCCATTACCTGAGCAGCAGCAGCAGCAGCAGCAGCAGCAGCCGCTGCTGCAGCAGCAGCACCAGAAGCTGCAGTACCAGCAGCTGCAGCGGCTGCAGGAGGTGCGGCTGCGGCAGTAGCTACGGCGGCAGAACAGCAGCAGCTGCAGCAGCTGCTGCAGCAGCTGCAGCAGCAGCAGCGCAGCTGACAGCAGGCCTACCGACTGCCGAGAGGGCACCAGTACCCACTGAAACAACGGGGGGCCCCCAGGGGCCCCTGAAATGCCATGGGGGCCCCCCTCTTCATCTGCTTCGGAGGGGCCCCCAGACGCGCTGGGGGCCCCCTGGGGGCCCCCCGGGGGGCCCCCTGGGGGGCCCCCTGGGGGGCCCCTACAGGGGCCCCCGTCCGGGGGCAAACTGAGCTGCAGCCGACAGACACGGCGAAGCTCTGGCCACACACGAGCGAGGGAGAAGGCAGCAAGGTGAGCGTCCACGTTTGCTGCAGCAGAAGCAGCAGCAGCAGCAGCAGCTGCTGCAGCAGCAGCAGAAGCGGCGGTGCTGCAGCAGCAGCAGCGCCATAGAGCGTAGGCCGCACCCCCAGCGAGCCTCGAACGAGGGAGTACAGCTCCGGCTACAGCAGCTGCAGCAGCAGCAAACACTACAGCAGCAGCAGCAAACACTGCAGCAGCAGCAAACACTGCAGCAGCAGCAGCAGCACTTACGCGCAGACTTGAGCAGCTGGTCGAGATACTCCGCAGCATCTGCAGCGTTGAAAAACAAAAGGCCCTTTTGAACCAAACGAGGAGTGCCTGTCTTAGTCTTGCGCCATCTAAACAAGCTGCGAAGTCCCCCAATGCTGCTGCTGCTGCTGCTGCTGCTGCTGCTGGGCAGCACGATGGTTTGCTCTGCGTAGACGAAAGGGTTGCCGGCGGAGTCAACGACAGCAAAGACCGGCACCCCCAGCAAGTGCCAGTCCAGCAGCAGCCTGCAGGCAAAAGCGCAAACCCTTTTTTAGGGTTTAGGGTTTAGCATTTAAGGCTGAGTCCGCTTAGCTGCAGGGCCCACGCACTCCTTTCGCTGTGCACTCAAGAGGCCCACGCGCTCCAGAAGGCGCCTAAAGACTCCGGGGCCCAATCTTCTTTGTTTCTGCTGCTGCTGTTGCTGCTGCTGCTGCTGCTGCTTCTGCG
>NW_013543179.1:0-243 GCF_000499545.2 Eimeria tenella | reverse complement strand
GCACCCCTGCCGCTGGCTTCGGGCGCTGCAGACTTGAGGCCCCGCAGCAGCTCAGGTGTATGTACACCGCACGGAGCCGGCCTACCCCAGGGGACCCATTTCCTTTGAGAAGTGGCGGCACTAAGAGTGCCTAACGGGGTCCCCCAGGGGCCTTTGCTGCTGCCCGTTCTGTTTAGTGAGCTCGCGAGGCAAGGCAGCAGCAGCAGCAGCAGCAGCAGCAGCCGCAGCAGCCGCAGCCGCTGC
>NW_013543178.1:910-1581 GCF_000499545.2 Eimeria tenella | reverse complement strand
ACCACCCCCCGCAGCAGCAGCAGCAGCAGCAGCCCCCGCAGCAGCAGCAGCAGCAGCAGGGGGACCTGGTTGGGGTCGTCGAGGAGGGGGTGGACGCAGTGGCGGATGGCGAGGGCCCTGTAGAGTTGCTGCTGCTGCTGCGGCCAGGCCCCGAAGGGCCATGCTGCAGTCAGCACCAGCCCGATCTGCAGCGCCTGCAGCAAAGCCCCATCCAATGCATGCGCCAAAGACCCCACAAAAAGCCTTCCTGCAGTCTTTGTTGCAACAAGTCCGGGGCCCAAAGTGCTGCTGTTGACTCCCACGGGGAGGCCCGCCAGGAAAGCAGCAATTTCCCGCGTTGCTGCAGCAGCAGCGGGGCTGCTGCGGTACAGCCACAGCGCCCGGGGGCCCCCCCCGGGGCCCCCGGGGCCCCCACAGGGGCCCCCCCCGCAGGGGGCCCCCCCGTGCGGGGGCCCCCCACCCGCCCCCACGCACCCGGGGGGGCCCCCGGGGGCCCCCAGCGGGGGCCCCCCGGGAATCCCCACACCCAACGAGTCCCAACCAGACCCAGCAGCAGCAGCAGCAGGCACTCGCGGGTGAGAAGCTCCTGGAACTGAACAAAGAAATGCAGCAGCAGGTAAAGATCCTGCTGCTAAAGCTGGAGACTTTTGCAGCTCCATGCGCCGGCTGCG
>NW_013543178.1:0-748 GCF_000499545.2 Eimeria tenella | reverse complement strand
CCTTGCTGCTGCTGCTGCTGCTGCTGCCCACGAGGACCTTGCTACTGCTGCTCCCGCTGCTGCTCCTGCTGCTGCTCCTGCTGCTCCTGCTGCTGCTGCTCCTGCCCGTGCTGCTGCTGGCGACGGGTCTCCTTCAGGCGGCGCTCAGACGGGTGGGCCGGCCGGTTTGCTGCGCATCTGCAGGAGCAGCAGCAGCTGCTGCTGCTGCTGCTCCCGGGCCAGTGCTGCGGGGGGCGCGGCAGCAGCTGCTGCTACAGGCGTCGGCGCGAGCAGCCGCGCCCCAGGGCCCTCCAGGCAGCAGCTGCGGGGGCCCCCCCCCAGAGGGGCCCCTGCAGCGGCAAAAGCAGTGCAAGCAGCAAGCCCAGGGGCCTCCCAACCGCAGCAGCACTGCGGCCTTGAGGGCCCCCTAGGCGCTGCGGGCCGCAGCAGCAGCAGCAAGAGGCTGGAGTGTACGTACAGCAGCAGGAGGCCCGGGGGTTGCTGCGGATGCGGACGTCCGGGGCCTCGCCAACGACAAGAGGCCCTGCTGCTGCTGCTGCTGCTGCAGTGAGATGGAGCGGCGCTGCTGCCCTTTGCTGCTCGGCCTCACTAAACAAGAAATAAAAACAGACCCCAAACGAATTAAGAAGCAACTTTAACTGAGCCTTGCATGCAACGGAGACGGCCCGCTGTCGCACACGCTGCAGCAGCTGCTGCTGCAGCAGCTGCTGCTGCTGCGCTGACCGCTGCCGCGCCTCCGAGGCTGCTG
>NW_013543177.1:538-1741 GCF_000499545.2 Eimeria tenella | reverse complement strand
CCTGCTGCTGCTGCTGCTGCTGCTGCTTTGCTGCTGCTGCGTACCAAGCTCGCCGCTGGTGACGGGGCGCGCGGCGACGTAGCAGCAGCAGCAGCAACAGCAGCAACAGCAGCACCGGTTGTGCGCGGCCTCAGCTGCTTGTTTAACAGGGGGGCCCTAAAGGGGGCTCCTAGGGAGGGTCCCAAGGAGGCCCCTTGGGGGGCCCCCAGGGGTGCCCCTTGGGGGGCCCCCCAGGGGTCCTTTAAGGGGGCCCTCCACGGGTCACTCAGGGGCGCCCCTGAGGGGGCCCCCCTCAGTGGGTCCCCTGTGGGGGCCCCTGAGGGGCCCCCTAGGGGGCCCCCAGAAGGGGCCCCCAAGGGTACCTCTGGGGGGCCCCCGAGGGGAAACTTCCAGCGATAATGTCCTCCAGAAGCTCCTTCAGGGGCCCCTCTGGGGGCCCCATAAAGAGACCTCAAAGATTCTCTTAGGGGGCTTCGTAGGGGGGCCCCCAAGGGGGCCCCCTGGGGGGCCCCCTGGGGGGCCGCCAAGGGGTCTACTGGAAGGGTCCTAGGGGGCCTCCCCAGGGGCCCTCCACGGGGGCAACCCCAGCAGCAGCTTAGTGGGGATGCCAGGGGGCCCCCTAGGGGGCCCCCAAAGGGGCCCCCCTGGGGGCCCCCAGGGGGGCCCCTCTGGGGGCCCCCAGGGGGGCCCCTCTGGGGGCTCCCTAAAGCTCGTGGGGTAGAGCGGAGGGAAGGACCCCACAGCTGTTGGCTGTTTGCTGCCTTGAGCTGCTGCGTTTTTGCTGCTGCTGCCTCTGCCCTTGCTGCTGCTGCTGCAGCGTCCAGTGACTCAGTTGCGCCGCGCTGCAGCTGCAAGGGCTGCCTGCCGCTGCTCCGCTTAAGAGTTGCTGCTGTCGCTGCTGCTGCTGCTGCTGCTGCTGGGGTCGAGCGACTCCGCCATTGGGGGGAAAGGGGGCCCCTAAAGGGTTTAGGAGAGAGTTTTGCTTTTCTGCTGAAATAGAAGGTTTCCTTAGGGGCCCCTATCCATAAGTTGCTGCTGCTGCTGCTGCTGCTGCTGCTGCTACTCCAGGTCGCCGCATGAAACGCAGAGTGGGAGGCCACTGGGAAGCTCCTGCTCCTGCTGCTGCTGCTGCTGCTCTTCCTCTTCCGCTGCTTCGAGTGTTTGCTGCAGCAGCGAGGTCTGCTGCTGCTGCAGCCTGCTGCA
>NW_013543177.1:0-469 GCF_000499545.2 Eimeria tenella | reverse complement strand
CCCCGCCGCAGCAGCATCTGCCGCTGCCGCAGCAGCGGCAGCATCTGCTGCAGCAGCAGCAGCAGCAGGAGCATGCGAACACAGCCCAGTATCTGTACACTTCACTGGCACTAAACAAAGGCTGCTGCTGCTCAGGGGGCCCCCAGCCTGTGGGGCCCTCTGCAGCGCCGGCAGCAGTAGCGAGAGGGGGGCCCCCTGTGCTGCTTTTTTCAGCTGCTGCTGCTGCCACGCAGCAACAGCAGCAGCAAAAGCAAACAAACCCAGCTCCCCGTTAGAATAAAGCAGCAGCAGCCACCTGCAGCAGCAGCAAAAGCAGCAAACCGAAGCTGCTTAACTTCGCAGGGGCCCCCAAAGCCAAATATAGGAAATGCTCCGGGCCCTTGGGGGGTCCCCAGGGGGTCCCCCGGGGGCCCCCTGGGGACCCCCTCCAGGGGCCCCTGGGGGGCCCCTGGAGGGCCCCTGGGGGGCC
>NW_013543176.1:648-1695 GCF_000499545.2 Eimeria tenella | reverse complement strand
CTGCAGCCGCTGGGCGCCTCTGCTGCTGCTGCTGCTGCTGCTGCTCCCGCTGCTGCTGCTGCTGCTGCTGCTGCCGCCGCCGCAGACGCTGCTGCCACCGGCTGAAGACCCAGAGAGGCGCAGTCCAGGCCCCAGCTTGCTGCTCGTGCTGCTGCTGCTGCTGCAGCAGACGTGCTGCCCCGCGAGGTGTACGTACACTCCAGCTTCCGCCGCTTGTCCCGCAACGCCAGCAGCAAATTCCGAGGGGCACTTGGGGGGGCCCCTCTGCTGCTGGGGCCCCCCACTGCAGCAGCACAAAGGGCCACCAGCGAGGCGTCCCCGCTGGCCCCGTCGCTGCCCGCCAAGCTGCTGCTGCTGCTGCTGCTGCTGCAGCAGCAGCACCGCGCGCACCCTCCCCCCAACGCGCACTTTCCGCTGCTGCTGCTGCTGCTGCTCTCTGCTGCAACCTCCTCGAGCTGCAGCAGCTGCGGCCTGCGCTGCTTCAGCTGCTTCAGCAGCAGCCAACGGGGGGCCCTCACCACTGGCATGCATAGCTGCTGCAGCTGCTTCAAAGACAGCGAGTGGGGGGCCCCCTGGGGGGCCCCCTGCAGCAGCACCAGCAGCCGCAACAGAAACCCTCGAATCGGTGCAAAATCCCTCTCCGCTTCCCCAGAACTGCTACTGCTGCTGCTGCTGCTGCTGCTGCTGTAAGGGTACGTGAGCGCATCGGAAGGAAACAGGGGCCCCACACTATCGAGAGAGCGGGGGGCCCCCCAAATAGTGCGGGGGGCCCCCCCTTGTGTCAGCAGTCTGCGGTGAAGGTCTCGGGCTGCTTTGAAAAGGCGATTCTGCTGCTGCTGCTGCTGCTGCTTCCGATGCCCAACAATGTCTTGCTGCTTCTCCTGGTGTTGCTGCTGTTCCTGCTGCTGCAGCTGGCGGGCCTCCTCGTACAGAACAGAAGCTATCTGAAACAACAGAGCTGACCGAGGAGTGGGGTGCTGCTGCTGCTGCTGCTGTTGCTGCTGCAGATCCCCTGAGGCGCTCCAGTCACTCCCAGGTATACTCAGG
>NW_013543176.1:0-588 GCF_000499545.2 Eimeria tenella | reverse complement strand
TGCTGCTGTGTCTGCTGCTGCTGCTGCCGCCGCATCTGCCGCTGCTGCTGCTCCGGGGCAGATGCACCTGAAGCCCAGGGAGCAGCAGCAGCAGCAGCAGCAGCAGCAGCGCCGCTCCCTGGGCGCATCGTGAGAAGCTGCAGCAGCAGACAACAGCAGAGGCTCCTTAACTGCCAAGAGGCCCCGGGGGGCCCCGCAAATTATTTAACAAGTGGAAGCAAGCTGTGTCGGGGCCCCCGTGCGGATCCATCCGCCTGCAGTTGTGCTGCTGCTGCTGCTGCTGCTGCGCTGCTGCTGCTGCTGCTGCTGACGTGGCGCAGCTTCTGCTGCTGCTCGTCATCCCACATACCCCAGGGGCCCCTCCTAGACAAAGGAGGGCCCCCAAAGGCTTCCCACGGGCGGCTAGCACCGACTGCAGCAGCAGCAGGAGCGCTCCAAGGGCAGCAGCAGCAAGGAGGCCCACCAGTATCCCCTGTCTCAGCCCGAGAGCGCGTCAAGGCTGCACTGGGATCGTGTTGGAATCGTCCTGGGATCGTGTGGGGATCGGCAGCACCCGCTGCGCAGGAGCTGCTGCGGCTGAGCCGGCGG
>NW_013543175.1:855-1494 GCF_000499545.2 Eimeria tenella | reverse complement strand
GCCCCGGCACCAGCAGCAGCAGCGGCAGCGGGAGCAGCAGCGGCGGCGGGAGCGCGAGCGGCAGCAGCAGAGGACGCGAGGGGGAAGGCAGCAGCAGCGGCGGCAGCAGGGGAACGGGAAGCAGGTAAGTGCAGCAGCAGCAGCAGCAGTAACAGCAGCAGCAGCTGCGCCAGCAGCAGCAGTTACAGCACCAGCAGCAGCAATAGCAGACTCAAGCAGCGGCAAGAGCAAACGTGCAACCAATAGCAAAGCAGCAGCCGCAGCCAAAAAACAGCAGCAACAACAGCAGCAGCTAAAAGCAGCAGCAGCAGCAGCAGCAGCAGCAGCAAACGTACCAGCTTGAGTGGCGCGTCTTCTCGTTCATCCAGATAAACCCAGTTCTCCAGCCTGCAGCAAATTGAATTAATTAAATAAAAATAAAATAAGTTAAATTAAATAATTTAATTAATTAATTAATTAATTAAATTAAAAAGAAAACCCACTTGAGGTCTCTGTGGCAAATGGAGTGCTGGTGGCAGTAGTTAATTGCTGCTAGCATTTGTGCTGCTGCTTTTGCTGCTTCTCTTTCGGGGTATTTTCTCTTTTGAAAAAGTCTTTCATAAAGTTCTTTTCCCGTGCAAAGCTCCATTACCAGCCGAA
>NW_013543175.1:568-806 GCF_000499545.2 Eimeria tenella | reverse complement strand
CTGCTGCTGCTGCTGCTGCTGCTGCTGCTGCTGCTGCTGCTGCTGCTGCTGCTGCTGGTGGTAGGGGTGGTGGCTGCGGGGTGGGGGCTGCTGCGGCTGCTGGTGGCGGTGCTGGGGAGCTGGCGCTGGCAGCAGCTGGTGTTGCTGCTGCTGCTGCTGTCGCTGCTGCTGCTGCTGTTGCTGCTGTTGCTGCTGGTGCTGGGGTGCCTGCCGACGGCCGCTGCTGCAGTAGCGGGCG
>NW_013543175.1:0-441 GCF_000499545.2 Eimeria tenella | reverse complement strand
CAGCCTGTGGCGGGAGCTTGCGCTTGCCGTTTTTGCCCGCTGCTGCTGCCGTCGCCGCAGCGCCCGCTGCTGCTGCTGCTGCTGCTGCTGCTTCCAGGAAAGGTTTGTCAGCAAAAACGTCCAACAACTTCGCAATGTTCGGGTGATCCAGCTGTAGATACACCGCAACTTCGTTCGACAGCAAACGAATTGCTGCGGTGTCTAGACAGCTCAGCTGCAGTGTCTTCACAGCTACCAGCCGCCCGCTGCACTTCTGCACCGCCAGCCGCACCGCCCCGGATATTCCTGAAGCAAATAATGAATAAATAAATAAATAAATAAATAAATAAATAAATAATTTATTTGTTTTTTTCTTTTTCCTGGTTGAAGAACCAAGTCCGCATCGAACGTCTGTGAGGATTGGCAACGCAGCGTTGTGCTGCTGCAGCAGCAGCAGCAGCA
>NW_013543174.1:1300-2679 GCF_000499545.2 Eimeria tenella | reverse complement strand
CTGCCGCTGCTACCGCTGCTGCAGTCAAGGAAGCAAGACTTTCTCTGCAACTCGCAGCCTAGCGCTTCTTGCCCTGCAGCGAAAGCAGCAGCAGCAGCAGCAACAGCAGCGTGCCTGTCCACGCAGCATTTCTCATACGCACGCATAATGTAGAGACTCCGGAGTCTAGCTGTAAGGGCTATGGCGCTCTTCATTGCCAAGGGTTTAGGGTTTAGGGTTTAGGGTTTAGGGTTTGGGGTCACCTGGGATTGCGCGAAACTTCTCTTGCTGTTGGCTTTAAATAGTGCTGCAGAATTATAAAAATAAAAAGACAAACCCTAAACCTCAAACCCTAAACCCTAAATCCTGAACTTCAAACCCTAAACCCTAGACCTCCAGGCCGGCAGCAGCAGCAACAGCAGAAGCAGCAGCAGACGTAGCAGCAGAAGCAGCAGCAGAAGCAGCAGCAGAAGCAGCAGCAGCAGAAACAGCAGCAGCACAAAGCACCGAATTTGCTACCTTGAAGAGGGGCCTCCACGCTGCCCTCTGCTTCGCAGCAGCAGCAGCAGGACCAGCAGCAGCAGCAACAGCAGCAGGAGAGTCAACTGGTCTTCCTCGCCATCCCCTCCTCAAGGGGTCTTCCACCAAAACTGCTGCTGCTGCTGCTGCTGCTGCTGCAGGGTACAGTTTGCCTTTTCTGAATGCTGCTGCTGCTATTTTATCTTCTATGGAATGGAATGACAGCAGCAGCAAACGGCCACCAGGCCGCAGCAGCAGCAGCGCCTGCTGCAGCAGCTGCTGCAGCGCGAGCGTCTCCTCGTTGACGTACATTCTTATGGCCTGCAGCAGCAGCAAGCAGCAGCAAGCAGCAGCAAGCAGCAGCAAAATAAAAAGGCAAAAGCAAAAGGAAACAAAAGAGAAAATAAGAGACAAGGCGGACCAATGGGCCATGCACTTTCTAACACAGAAGCTGATAGTGCAAAGGGAGCAGCAACAGCTGCTGCTGTTGCTTGTGCTGCTGCGGCTGCTGCTGCTGCTGCTGCTGCTGCTACACGGATAGGCGAAACGCATCTGCAGCAGCAGCAGTAGTGAGTGTGAAATACAGAAACCGCAGCGGCAGCAGCTGCTCCTTGCAGCATCCTGCAGAGCGGCAGTAGCAGCCGCACGCAGTACTCAGCAGCAGCAGCAGCAGCAGCAGCAGCAGCTCGAAGCCTCCTACTTGAAAGACCCTTGAGAGCATTTTGATATTTTGCTTCGGCGGGGCCGTGGGGGCGCAGCTGCTGACCAGCTCAACCAGCTCAGAGGTTTTCATGTGCTGCTGCTGCTGCTGCTGTTGCTGCTGCTGCTGCTGCCGAGATACAAGAGCTTCACTGATGCGTTTTGCCAGGGGCTCCTCGCCC
>NW_013543174.1:0-1268 GCF_000499545.2 Eimeria tenella | reverse complement strand
CCAGCTGCCACAGCACGCGCTGCAGCAGCGGGCCGCTGCCGTGCTGCAGCAGCTGCAACAGCAGGTGCAAGAGCAGCAGCAGCAGCAGCAGCAACCGCGACAAAAGCAGCAGGTGATTGCACAGCGATATATAGGTCAACACACCGTACAGTAGCAGCAACAGCACAACCACCAGCAGCAAAAGACGCAGCAGCAGGGGCAGCAGCAGTAGCAGCAGCAGGAGCAGAAACAGCAGCGGCAAAAGCAGCAGCAACAGAAGCGGCAACAATGAACTATATGAACTATTTCTTACCTGGGTGGGCGAGGGCTGAGCCAGGGCCACCTCCACAGACTTACGGTGTACGTGCACGTGGCTGCAATTGCTGCAGACACCAATGCTGCTGCTGCTGCTGTTCCTGCTGCTGTTGCTGCTGCTGCTGTTGCTGCTGCTGCTGGAAGGTATGGGGTGATACAGCTGCAGCAGCAGGGGCCCCTCGAGGCGGTGGCTGAAGCCCCGATGAGCTGCGTCGAGCTGCCTCGAGGAGACGCCTAAATCTGCAATGATGCTGAGATATAGATACCGCAGCAGCAGCAGCAACAGCAGCAACAGCAGCAACAGCAGCAGCAGCAGCAGCACGGGCGCAGCAATGGGAATACTGGCACTGCAGCAAGCAGCAGGGAGCGCAAAGCAGCGCCAAACAACAGCAGCCAAAGGGGAGTCAGCGGCATCAACGGCAACTGCAGCAGCAACAGCAGCAGCAGCAACAGCAGCAGAAACAGCAGCAGCAGCAGCAGCAGCAGCAGTACCCATCAACCATTCCTTCGAATTGTGTTCCCAAAGCCAAAGAGAGAAGCTCCTTTAGAAACCGAAAGTTGCCCTGCACAAAGTGAACTTGGGGGCCCCACATCTTTGAACCCTCAACCCCAGGGGGGCCCCCCGAGGGGCCCCCTGGGGCGCCCCCAGAGAGGCCCCCAGGGGGGCCCCCAGAGGGGCCCCCAGGGGGGTCCCCAAAGATGGGGGCCCCCTGGGGGCCCCTGCATAAGGGACAGAGGCGGGCGTGGGTCTCTGCTAGGGCCTCTCCGTCGATGTCGCAGCAAATTAAATGGTCCTGCAGCAGTGCAGCAGCAGACACAGCCACTTCAGCCAGCTGCTGCTGCTGCTGCTGTGCAGCGGACCTGCTGCTGGTGCTGCTGCTCTGCATGCACTAACAATTGAGTACAGGGCCCCTGAGACCTTGTTAGGACTCTTGGAGCCCCTTTAAACCCTTTCAGGGGCCTCCACGGGCCCC
>NW_013543173.1:1327-1761 GCF_000499545.2 Eimeria tenella | reverse complement strand
CAGCAGCAGCAGCAGCAGCAGCAGCAGCAGCAGCAGCATTGCCAAAAGTTGTAGCAGCAGCAGCAGCAGCAGCATTGCCAAAAGTTGTAGCAGCAGCAGCATTGCAGCAGAAGCAACAGCACGAGCAGCAAAACAGAAAGAGCAGCAGCACCAGTTAGCCACAGCTAGCCACAGCTAGCCACAGCTAGCCACAAATTACAGCCGCAGCTAGCCACAGTTATCTCCAGCTAGCTGCAGCTAGCTACAGCTAGCCACAACTAGCTACAGCTAGCTGTGGATACCTGCAGCTATCTCCAGCTGCTGGTGTGGCTAGCTGTGGCTAGGTACAGCTAGCTACAGCTAGCCACAGCTAGCTCGAGGTGGCCACAGCTAGCTGCAGCTAGCGACAGCTAGCCACAGCTAGCTACAGCTAGCTACACGTTGCCACAGCTAGC
>NW_013543172.1:2498-2784 GCF_000499545.2 Eimeria tenella | reverse complement strand
GCAGCAGCAGCAGCTGCTGCTGCTGCTGCTGCTGCTGCAGCAAGCCCAGCACTAGCTGCTGCCGCTGCTAATGGGGAGTTCTAAAGTCGAAAATGGCAGCACAGTTTGCCGAAACTTGTCTCTGCTGCCTCGATGCTCGTCCTGCTGCTGCTGCTGCTGCTGCTCTTGCCGCCGTTGCTCCTGCTACTGCTGCTGCTGCTGCAGGGTGTGCTGCTGCTCTCTTGCTGCAGCTGCCGCGTATCCGCAGGGGCCCCTACTGCTGCAGCACGGAGGCAGGCGGAGGCCC
>NW_013543172.1:960-2370 GCF_000499545.2 Eimeria tenella | reverse complement strand
GTGCAGCAGCGGCGGCAGCAGGGAAGTCCCTGCTGCGGCTTCTGAAGACAATTGCCTCTGTCTCTGACCGCCGGCAAAGACAAGCAGCAAGGGCCCCACATAGCCAGTTGCTGCTGAGGAGGCTCACCCAGAAGCCAGCTGCAAACAGCAGCAGCAGCAGCAGCAGCAGCAGCAGCAGCAGCAAACGCAGCAGCAGCAGCAGCAGTGAATAGACACGGGCGCCCTTGGAGGCAGCAACGGGGGCAGCGAAACGCCGAATCTGCGGCTCCCAAAATGCAGCAGCAAGTACAGCAGCAGCAGCACCGGGAGAGCAGCAGCAGCAGCAGCAGCAACAGCAGCAATAACAACAGCAGCAACAACAACAGCAGAAGCAACAAGAGCAGCTGCAGCAACGGCAACAAAAGCAAGGACAAAACCAGCGACAACAACAACAGCAGCCGCAGCAGCAACAGCACCGCCAACAGCAACCGCAGCAGCAGCAGCAACAACAGCAGCAGCAGCAGCAGCAACAGCAGCAGCAGCAGCAGGACGGACAGCGTGTGGGGAAGCCCGAAAGGAGAATGCATGCAAAGACATGCAGCAGCCCCAAAGACACGCAGAAGTCCGCGACTTTGCGAGAGCGCCGCACCACCCAGTACACAAACACAGACCTGCAGCAGCAGCAGCAGCAGCAGCAGCAGCAGCATGTGTTGGTACGCACGAGAGCAGGAGCAGGAGCAGCAGCAGCAGCAGCACAAGTACACGCAAAATAGGTGCCACAGCAACGGCAGCAGCTGATGATGTGGCAGCAGCACCAGCAGCAGCAACTTATGCGGCAGCATAAGCGACAGCAGCATACGCGGCGGCAGCAGCAGCAGCAGCAGCAGCAAACTCACAGAGCAACGCCCGTCAGCAGCAAAGCCGCATCCAGCGCAGCTGCTGTCTCTTTGGGGGTGGAGCTGCTGCCGCTACTAAACAGCAAAGACACATGGCGTGGCTGCGGCGCATGCGTTGCCGCTGCTGCTGCTGTTGCTGCTGCAGCTGCTAGGCTGTCCTGTGGCTGACGAAAAGAGTGCTGCTGCTGCTGCTGCTGGACTACGGGTGCCGACCGCTGACGCTGCTGCAGCAACGTGAGGGCAACAAAGGAGAAGAGACACAGCAGCAAATAGAAGCAGCTCAGCAGCAGCAGCAGCTGCGACAGCAGCAGCCACGGGTCGAAGCGGCCGCCCCCGTAAAGCGCCCCTTGAATCAGCTGGGGAGGCTCTCTCCTGCTGCTGCTGCTGCTGCTGCTGCTGCCGTTGCAGCTATTGGCGCCCTGCGGTCGCCGCATCGTAGGGGCGGCAATGCAGCAGCTGCAGCAGCAGCAGCAGCAAGAACGAGGAGTCCTGCAGCATATATAGGGGGGCCCCCCGGGGATCCTCACTGAGCCTC
>NW_013543172.1:0-913 GCF_000499545.2 Eimeria tenella | reverse complement strand
GCAGCAACAGCAGCAGCTGCTGCTGCTGCCTGTACTGCAGCAGTCTTGCACGCGAGACGGTGGCTTTGCTGGGGGCCCCTAGGGTGCTCAGGGGGCCCCCCACCTGCCACGGGGGCCCCCGTAGGGTCGAGCTAATCCTGAGAAAGAATTAAATCGCTATTTCATGAAAAATAAAAAATAAAATACATTAAAATAACATAATAGTAGATAAATGAGACTCTACTTTGCTGTTGCTGCTGCAGCAGCAGCAGCGACAGCTTTCTGCTGCTGCTGGACAGAACAGCTGCTGCAGCTTCCTGCTGCTGCTGCTGCTGCTGCATGCAGAGCAAGGACCAGCTGCAAACAGAGCCAAGGGCCCCGCGTCTTTCTTTTTTATTCTTTTTTGTCAAATTAAAAAACTATTTTTTTAATTTTATGCATTTCGGGGGCCCCACAAAAGAAGGAGCTACAGGCAGCCCCTGGGGGCCCCCTTGGGCCTTACAGCCATTTGCGGGGGTTCGCTCCCTACCGCAGCAGCAGCAGCAGCAGCAACAGATTCTGGTGCAGCTGAAGCACAGCGAGGCTCGGCTGCAGTAACAACGGCAGCAGCAGCAGCAGCAGCAGCTGCAGCAGGACCCACGGCAGCTCCGCTGGACCCGGCGCAGCACCATCCGCCACAGAAGCATCAGCCTCAGCACCAGCAGAATCATCACCATCAGCAGCAGCAGCAGCAGCAGCAGCAGCAGCAGCAGCAAAATGGGAGACTGCGAGCTGCTGCGGCGGGCCTGCCCCCGCTCCTTCATAGCCCCTTTTCTGCAGCGCCGCGTTCGCCCAGACGGCCGCCAGCTCTCTGAAGTTCGCCCCGCAGAGATCCACGCGGGGGGCCCCTACGGGGGCCCCCCGGGGGCCCCCCTGGGGGACCCCCTGGGGGCCC
>NW_013543171.1:513-1084 GCF_000499545.2 Eimeria tenella | reverse complement strand
GCTGTTGTTGCTGCTGCTGCTGCTGTTGCTGCTGCTGCTGCTGCTGCTGCAGCACAATGGAGGAAAAGGAGTGTCCCGTGCTGACCACCTCCACGGGGGCCCCCGTAGGAGACAATCAAAACTCCCTGACAGCGGGGCCCTATGGCTCAGTGGTGAGCTAGGGTTTAGGGTTTAGGGTTTAGGGTTTAGGGTTTAGGGTTTGGGGTTTAGGATTAGGGGGTTTTGGCCCAGTGGGAACTACGGTTGTGCCTGTGATATGGGTTTAGGGTTTAGGGTTTAGGGTTTAGGGTTTAGGGTTTTGGTGGTTCTTTTGTTCAGCTCCTTTCGGACTTCCACTTGCTGGACAAACTGGCCCACTTCGACAGAGAGAGAATCCCCGTAGGATCACAGTCCAGGGCTTAGGGTTTAGGGTTTAGGGTTTAGGGTTTAGACCCCACTCCTGTTTCCACTATAGCCCCTTTTAATCCCCCCACAAAACCCTAAGGGGCCCCCATGTGCATAATACGGCCAAAGGGGCCCCCTGGGGGCCCCCTAGGGGGCCCCTGGGGGCCCCCGCAGGTCATCTGTGGGG
>NW_013543171.1:0-494 GCF_000499545.2 Eimeria tenella | reverse complement strand
CGTGAATAGGCCGCGGTGCCCCCTGAGGGCCATCCACATCCGAGATGGGCCCATGTGTGTTAATGGCAATTATGGGGCCCTCCCGAATTATGAGCCCAACAGCATTCCGGGGGCCCCCAAGGAGGCCCCCCAGTTCAAACCCTCGCAAACCCCTCTTTCAGGGTTTACGGGACACTTCCCGAACTCCCACCCCAACGACGTAAACCCCACACCCCCACGCCTTCCTAGGGTTTCGTAGGGTTTCCTAGGGTTCGGGTTTGCTAGGGTTTGCTAGGGTTTGGGTTTGCTAGGGTTTCCTAGGGTTGGGGTTTGCTAGGGTTTGCGGGGGTTTGGGTTTGTAAGAGTTTGCGGGGGTTTGGGCTTGTTAGGGTTTGCTGGGGTTTTCAAGGGTTTGCTGGGGTTTACTGTGGTCTGCTAGGGTTTGCTAGGGTTTAGGGGTTAGGGTTTAGGGTTTAGGGTTTAGAAGGGTTTTGCGTCTCAGTGTGGTTTGAACA
>NW_013543170.1:2385-2922 GCF_000499545.2 Eimeria tenella | reverse complement strand
TCGCTCCTGCTGCTGCTGCTGCTGCTGCTGTTGAAGCAGAGCTGCATGAACCTGCAGCAGCAACTTAAAAAAAGCAAAGTGGGGGCTCACCACGAACTTGTCCGCAAATGACCTGTAGTTACTCGCCATTACCATTTGCTGCAGCACAGCAGCAGCAGCAGTAGGAAGCAATCACCAACAGCAGCAGCAAGCATACAGCAGCAGCAGCAAGCACACAGCAGCAAATATCGCTCTGACGAAAGACTGGTGACAACTCCAGCAGCAGCCACAGCAGCAGCAGCAAGTGCATCTGAGAAGGCAAGGAAGCAGCAGCAGGACACAAGTCGGGAGAAGCAGCAACAAGAGGAGCAGCAGCAGATGCGCAGGCAGCAGCAGCAGCAGCAGCAGATGCGCAGGCAGCAGCAGCAGCAGCAAATCTCCACTAACTGTCTCCAAGGGCAGCTGATTAAAAGCTGCCATCATCGCCGCCTCAGCTGTCGGTGTTTCTGTTGTCCCCTGAGCCAAACATCACACGCTTTGCTGCTGCTGCTGCTGTTG
>NW_013543170.1:1182-2318 GCF_000499545.2 Eimeria tenella | reverse complement strand
GCTGCTGCTGCCGCAGTGACTGCTGCTGCAGCAGTGGCTGCAGCTGCTACAGCGGCTGCTGCTGCTTGTGCTACGGTGACTGCTGCGTGAAATGCGAGACCAAGTACCAGCAGCAGGAAACCGACACTATCAGCAGCAGCACCAACAAGCAGCAGCAGCAGCAGCAGCAGCAGCAGCAACAGAAGCAGCAGTAGTCCCAACAGCAGCACCAGTCGAAATAGCGGATGCGCTAGCAACAGAAGCAGCGATAGCAGAAGCTACAGCAGCAACGCTAGCAACGGCAGCAGCAACAGAAGCAGCAGCAGCAACAGAAGCAGCAGCAGCAGTAGAAGCAGCAGCCTTGCCTGTTCTCTATCAAGCCTCGCCTGCTCGCTGAGGATTTCTGCTACAGAGACATTTACGTCTTCGCCGCATTCAGACAAACAGCCCTCAGAGTCCGAGCCTACAAGCAGCAGCAGCAGCAGCAGCAGCAGCTAATGCAGCAGATAATGCAGCAGCAGCAGCAACACCTACACCAGCATCAGCAGGTGCTGCAATAGCAGCGGCCGCTGAGATAGATGCAGCAGGTAAAACACGGGCAGTAACAGCAGCAGGTACGCAGCAGCAGCAGCCAATGCAGCTGGAGCAGTTTTAACAGAAGCAGCAGCAGCAGCAGGTAATGCAGCAGCAGCAGCAGCAGCTTACTAGGTGGGGTAACAGAGCCCTTCCTTCTGCAGCGGAGCCGGGGCGCCTCAGCAACCTCTTCATCCAGAGAGGGCTCTTTATCTCCTTGCTGCTGCTGCTGCTGCTGCTCTTGCTGCTGCTGCTGCTGCTGCTGCTGCTGCTGGCGTGGGGCCCCCAAGTGCCTGAGGGTGTGGGGCCCCTCAAATACCACTCTGGCGTCTTCTGCTGGGAGGCCCCTGAAGGGCAAATAGTGCAGCAGCAGCTCGAGGCGGCCTTCGCGGTCTTTTCTATTATGTGGGGCCCTTCGGATTTCCGCGGGCCACCACACCTGCTGCTGCTGCTGCTGCTGCTGCTGCTGCTGCTGGGGGTTGCTGCAGTCGGCTGCGTCCTCGTGCAGCACCCACAAAACCTCCACGCTGTCTCCCACGCGCAGCCGCGTGTCTTGAAACAGCTTCTGCTCGTCTGCTGCTTGC
>NW_013543170.1:0-1105 GCF_000499545.2 Eimeria tenella | reverse complement strand
CAGCTGCTGCCGCTTACGCGCGGGACCAGCAGCAGCAGCAGCAGCATGAGTTCTCTTGGGGCCTCCGGACAACAAGGGCGGCAGCGAATCGCTGGAAGCGCTGGCTGCTTCCAACTCCTGCTGCTGTTGTTGTTGCTGCTGCTGCTGTTGTTGTGATTGCTGCTGTTGCTCCGTAGCGGCTAAAACTGCCTCCGATTCTGCGGGGGGCTCATTAGCGGCTTCGCCGTTGATGCAGTTGCTGCTGCCGTCGCTGCTGCTACTGCTGCTGCTGCTGCTGCTTGAGGGCTTCCGGGTTTGTTCGCACTCTTGGAGCTTCGAAGCAGCAGCAGCAGCAGAGCACGCCGGTGCTGCTGTTGCAGAAACGGAAAAGCTATCTGGAGCATTCTCGCACGGATGTACGCCAGCAGCAGCAACAGCAGCAGCAGTAACAGCAGCAGCAGCTGCGTCTTGAGCAGCAGCAGCAGGAACGGAGTGCACCGGGGAACCTACAGCTGCTGCGTCTACAAGTGTTGCTGCTGGTCCTCCTCGAGCAGATGCAGGTCCGGCTGCTGCTGCTGCTGCTGCTGTGGTCGCAGCAGCAGCAGGTGTTGCTGCAGGTTTAGCAGCAATAGGAATTGCTGCTAAACCTGCAGCAGGGGCCACTGCAGGTTTAGCAGCAGCAGTATGAGGTGCTGCGGGTGCACCAGCAGCAACAGAAGGCACTGCTGCTGGTGCAGCAGCAGCAGCAACAGAAGGCATTGCTGCTGGTGCAGCAGCAGCAGCAGCAACAGAAGGCAGTGCTGCTGGTGCAGCAGCAGCACCAGCAACAGAGTGTACTGCTGCTGATGCAGGAGCATCCGCAACAGGAGGTACTGCTGCTGATGCAGCAGCAGCATCCGCAACAGGAGGCACTGCGGCTGATGCAGCAGCAGCATCAGTAACAGCAGGCACTACTGGTGATGCAGCAGCAGCAGCAACAGAAGGCACTGCTTCTGGAGCAGCAACAGCAGCAACAGGAGGCATTGCTGCTGGTGCAGCAGCAGCACCACCAGAAACCGCTGGAGGTGTAGTGGAGGTAGAAGCCACCTGTTCAGCAGCAACAGCAGCAACAGCAGGAAAAGCAAGA
>NW_013543169.1:2456-2603 GCF_000499545.2 Eimeria tenella | reverse complement strand
TTTATTTGTTTGTTCAGCAGCAGCAGCACCAAGTAAAGTAGCAGCTGTGGGCTTTCCTCGAGAAGCAGCCCGGCCCAAAGAACTGCATGAAAAACCGTGGGACGAGCAGCAGCAGCAGCAGCAACTGCAGCAGCAGCAGCAGCAGCA
>NW_013543169.1:1312-2406 GCF_000499545.2 Eimeria tenella | reverse complement strand
CAAGCAACGGCTGGTGCAGCAGCGACTGCAGCAGCTACAACCGGATCCGCGCTGCTGCGGTGTCCCGCATTGGCCTCTGAGTTCGGTTTAGAGAGGGTTTAGGGTTTAGGGTTTAGGGTTTAGGGTTTAGGGTTTGGAGCCCGGGATATCAGACAGAAGAAGAGATAAAAGCGAAACAGCTAGGTGCATGGCGTGGGTCTCAAACCCTAAACCCTAAACCTCAAACCCTAAACCCTTTAGGGTTAGCTTTGCATCTTAAAGAAGCAGCTATAAACCCCACAGGGTTTACGGCTGCTGTTGTGGGGAGTACCCTCAGCAGCAGCAGCTGCTGCAGCAGCAAGTCGAAACCCTCAGGCCTGAGGGTAGGTAGCAGCAGCAGTTCCTGCTGCTGCTATTGCTGCTGCTGCAGCTTTTGCTGCTCGTGCTGCTGCGGCGGCTTTCGCTTCTCTTGCTGCTGCTGCTGTTGCTGTTGCCGTAGCTTTCGCTGCACTAGCTGCTGCTGCTATTGCTGCTGCTACAGCTTCTGCTGCAGCTTCTGCTGCAGCTTCTGCTGCACCGACGGCCGCTGCTCTTGCTGCTTCTGTAGCTTTCGCTGCATTACGCGCTGCTGCTCTTGCTGCTGCTGCTGCAGTTTTTGCCGTAGTATCAGCTGCCGCTCTTGCTTCTGCTGCAGCTGTTGCTGCAATAGCTGCTGCTGCTATTTCTGTTGCTGCAGCTTTTGCTGCACTAGCTGCTGCTGCTGTTGCAGCTGCTGCTGTTGCTGCTGCTGCTGCAGATGTGCTTTCTTCTCTGTTATTAAGCTGCTGTTATTACTACATCCCGTAGCCTCTGGCAGCTGCAGCAGCAAAAAGGCTTTCTGGGGTCGGGGATCGTCTTTTGGGGCCTTGGGGGGGCCCCCGCTGCTTCTGAGAATCCTCGACCTCCTGGGGGCCCCCCGGAAGCCCCTCGGAGGCCCCCAGGGGCCCCCCAGGGGGCCCCCAGAGGGCCCCCGGGGGCCCCCGGGGCCCCCAAGGCAGCGGAGGGCCCCGCTGGGGTCGGTATGGTTGGGGTGTTTGTACAGCTTGTGGGGTTGCGGGCTGTAGATACACCGGAAA
>NW_013543169.1:0-1173 GCF_000499545.2 Eimeria tenella | reverse complement strand
CCCGCCGCCGCTGCCTCGCGCTGCAGCTGCTGCTGCGGCGGTTGCTGCCGCTGCCGTCGTCTGTTTATTCCTTTGATTGCTGTTCTTTGTGTATGTCTTGTATTTATTTAATTAAATTTGATGAAAAGGGGGAACTGATTAACATTGGAGCTCGAAGAAGGGGCTGCCGGGGGCCCCAGCCAGGGCGCACAGAGGGAGCAGCTACGGCGAGCCTGAGGTGTACGTACACCTCCCGACCCGCAACTCGCCGTTATTGTCTTTTGTTTGTCTCATTTTGTTTTCTTTTTGTTTTATTTTTGGCTCTTAGCCACTCAGAGGCGGTAACAGCAGCACGAACAGCAGCAGCAGCAGCAGCAGCGGAAGTTTCTGCAGCAGCGATAACAGCAGCAGCAGGAACAACGCTGCCACGCCGGGGGCCCCTGCAGTGTTGCGGTGTACGTACACCTCAAGCAGCAGCGCGGCGTCGCAATGACTTTGTTTAATCTCCTGAAGGCCGCAGAACATCAAATGAACTGCAGCAAATAGCAGCAGGGCAAGCCGAGCAGCGCAGCAGCAGCGGCGGCGGCTGCTGCAACAGCAGCAGCGGCTGCTGCTGCTGTCGCAGCACCAGCTGGTTTCCTTCTTCGTCAGCAGCAGCAGCAGCAGAGCCCCAAGCAGCAGAATCCCGCTGCCCCGGAGGAAGCCCCAGCAGCCCCCAGCCGCAGCCGCAGCAGCAACAGCAGCAACAGCAGCAGCAGCAGCAGCAGCAGGCAGATGTCTGTGCGGGGAATCCGCATCTCCCCCCCTGGGGGCCCCGGGGCTTCGCCGAGGGGCCCCGGGGGCCCCCGGGGGGCCCCCGGGGGCCCCGGGGGCCCCTCGGAGGGTTTTGGAGTTGGGGGAATTGGCTATGCTGCTTTAAACCAAAACACTCGCTGCATTGTTGCAGCAACTCGTCGAGGGTTTGTGGTCTACAGCACGGAGCCTTTCAAGAAGACCTTCCAGAGAGGTCCAAACCCTAAACCCTAAACCCTAAACCCTAAACCCTAGGCCGCGCGCCGCAGGGGTTCGCTGCGCTTCCCAGGCTTCTCCCGAGGCCCCAGACCCCCCCCCCTCCGCAATCCCCAGGGTCCACTGCCTAGGGTTTAGGGTTTAGGGTTTAGGGTTTAGGGTTTAGGGTTTAGGGTTTGTGCTGCA
>NW_013543168.1:421-1573 GCF_000499545.2 Eimeria tenella | reverse complement strand
CGCAGCAGCCCCGCCACCAGCAGCAGCAGCAACAGCAGCAGCAGCAGCAGCGCACGAGGAAGTGCTGCTGCAGCAGCAGCACAACGTGTCTGCCTGTCTTTGGCTTGAAGTGGAAAACGTCGGCCTTCACGTGGACAGAGCCGACCCGCCTAAAAGCCCAGAAGCAAAATAAATAAATAAATAAATAAATAAATAAAATAATTAAATTAAATAAATAAAGTAATTAAATTATTAAAATGAATAAATAAGTGGTTTTATTTGTTTTGTTCACGCAAATTCGCCTTCAGTGCATGCGCAGGCAAAAGAATTAACGAAAGGCCAGCTGGGGTCTCCAAACCCTAAACCCTAAACCCTCGTCCTAAACCCTCGCCCTAAACCCTAAACCCTTGCTTAACTTAGGCCCTAGGCCTTTTCCATGAACCCGCGCCTTCAACCCTAACCCCGCGCTCTAAACCCTAAACCCGCGCTTTAAACCCTAAACCCGCGCTGTAAACCCTAAACCCTAACCCCCCGCGGCAAACCTCAAGCCCTAAACCCGCGCGCAAAACCCTAAACCCGCGCGCTAAACCCTAAACCCTAAACCCGCGCGCCAAACCCCAAGCCCGCGGCCGGAACTGCCGGCCGTCTCGCGCAGCGGGGAGCGCTCCGGGGGAGCGAAACCCTAAACCCTAAACCCTAAACCCTCGGAGCTACCTGAAGCCAAGAGCCCCCAAAAGGCCCCGCATGGCCTGAGTTGTTTCCACTGCAACAACTTGCTGCACTTCTGCTGCTCTCCTGGCCTGCAGCCCTCCCACGAGAATGCCCTGGTCTCTGTAGTACAGGACGCTGCGCGCAAACCCTAAACCCTAAACCCTAAACCCTAAGCTCTAAGCTCTCGCCCGGAGCCGAGCCGCCCCGGGCGCTCGGAAACCCTAAACCCTAAACCCCCGCCACTGCGCCTGGAACCCTGGACGCTGCGCTGAAGAAAAGGCACCTCGCGAGGGTCTAGGGTTTAGGGTTTAGGGTTTAGGGTTTGGCGCTTGCCACGAATCCTTGACTGTGGAGGGCTCTGTGTACCACCGCAGGGTCACCTCTTGCGGTGTCTCTGCACGTTTCCGCATGTCCATACACCCTGCAGCAGCAGCAGCAGCAGCAGCAGGGGTAGTGGGCAGC
>NW_013543168.1:0-387 GCF_000499545.2 Eimeria tenella | reverse complement strand
TCTGCTGGAAGCAGCAGCAGCAGCAGCAGCAGCAGCAGCAGCAGCAGCAGCAGGGGTGGTGGGCAGCTCTGCTGGAAGCAGCAGCAGTAGGAGCCCGTCGCGAGGGCGGGGCTGCGCGCAGTGCAGCGCACGTAAACAAAGCCCTAAACCCCAAACCCTAAACCCTAAACCCTAGGGTTTGACCTGAAGTCTGCAAGGCGCTTTGCAGCGTTGTGTCTGTCCAGGTGGACAGACACCTGACGTCAGCCGTGCTGCTGCAGAAGGCCACAAGTTTTTGGTATTCTTCTGGAGTCTTTATTACACCCTGAAGCGTCCACAAACACTAGGGTTTAGGGTTTAGGGTTTAGGGTTTAGGGCTTGCGGCTGCCGTGTGCACGGGGGCAGCCG
>NW_013543167.1:1317-1492 GCF_000499545.2 Eimeria tenella | reverse complement strand
CCCCGGGGGCCCCAGGGGTCCCAGGCGCAGCACCCCCGAGGGGGCCCCCAAGGGGGCCCCCAGGGGGCCCCACCCCGCTGTCGATGGAGCCCCTCAAGGACCCTCGCGAGGAGGGGGGCCCCCAGGGGGCCCCCCACTCCTGCGAGGTCTTGTACGCATTTGCTGCTGCGGGAGC
>NW_013543167.1:420-1236 GCF_000499545.2 Eimeria tenella | reverse complement strand
CTGCGGGGGGGCCCCCCGGGGGGTCCCCCAGGGGGCCCCCCGGGGGCGGGTGCTCGTCACTGTCGGAGTCCGGGGGCCCCCCCAGCGAGGGCCCCTCGTCGTCTGGGGGGGCCCCCAGGGGCCAGGGGGGCCCCCAGGGGGCCCCCAGAAAGCCGAACTCAGCAGCTAAAGAGGGGGAAAGGGCCCCGGAAGCTAGGAGGCCCCTGAGGGCCCCCAAAGGGTCAAACTGAGATAAAGAAAAAAGAGAAAGGCCCCGGGGCCTCAAGAAAAGGGCCCTTTGGACCTGCAGCGAAAGGGGCAGGTAAGAAACCCTGCAGTGGGGAGAAGTGCTCGACGCTGCGTAAGTGACTCTGCAGAAAAAGAAAAAAAATAATTAATGCAAACTCAGCAGCAGCAGCAGCAGCAGCAGCAGCCGCGGCAGCAGCAGCAGCAGAGCAGCAGCGGGAGCAGTAGCAGAAGCAGCGGCGGAGCCGCAGCAGTAGCAGAAGCAGCACTGGAGCAGCAGCAGCAGCAGAAGCAGCAGCAGCAGAAGCAGCAGCAGCAGAAGCAGCAGCAGCAGCAGCTAGAAGGGAGCTGCGGGCGTGCAAAGGGCTGCTGCAGACACGACGGAGAAAAAAGAAAAAAACAAAAAGAGACAAAGTCCCAAACAATTCAAATAAAAATAAATATAAATATAAACATAAAGACAAAACAAAAAATAAAATAAAATAAAATAAAATGATTAAATAAACCACTCACTCAATTACACAAGAAGGGTACTTCGCACTGGCTATACACCTCAAAGGTACCCTAATTTTCTGCCCAGGCAAAATTAGG
>NW_013543167.1:0-334 GCF_000499545.2 Eimeria tenella | reverse complement strand
CCCCCCGGGGGGCCCCCTGGCGAGGGCCCCATGCCTAGCCTCTCTGTCGTCCGCTGCTGCGCCAGAGTCTAGCAAAAAACTGCTGCTGCTGCTGCTGCTGCTGCTGCTGCGGTCTCGGGGGCCCCCCAGGGGACGCCCCCAGCCAGGAGGGTACAGAGCCCCAGAGCCTTGGGGGGCCCCCAAAGGGGGCCCCCCAAGGCCCTCGTGAGACAAAGAATGAGAAGAAGAGCTCCAGATGTCATCCCCGATAAAAGAGGCGCTGCTGAGCTCATGGGGGTCCCCCAGTGGGGCCCCCGGGGGGCCCCCCGGGGGGGCCCCCCAGGGGGCCCCCAGT
>NW_013543166.1:820-1223 GCF_000499545.2 Eimeria tenella | reverse complement strand
TTCATTTACTATCTATTTACTATTTATTTATTTTTATTTATTTTTATTTGTTTATTAATTTATTATTTATTTATCTATTTTTTGCTTTCTGCTGCAGCAAACTCTTCGCTGCTTATGGGCTGCCGGACCCCCGAAAGCGGCAAAGAGAAGTAAATCTTTTTAATTCTTTTTTATTTTTAATTTATTTTTGTTTATTTTCAGTCTATTTTTCTTTATTTTTAATTTCTGTTCTTTTTTGGTTTCCTTTTTCTGCTTCTTTTGTTTCCTTTTTTCTCTCTGTCTCCTGCAATCTCTTTGCGTTTCTCTCACTCTTTTAACTGCTGCTGCTGCTGCTGCTGCTGCTGCTGCTGCTGCAGGGCGTTGATGAGGCGCTTCAAGGCTCCAACTCGCGTCCTCGCTATCG
>NW_013543166.1:0-247 GCF_000499545.2 Eimeria tenella | reverse complement strand
AGTTAGCTAGCTGGCTAGCTAGCTGGCTAGGAGCCGTTTGCTGTGAGGGTCGCTACAGCTAACCTGCAGCTAGCTGCAGCAGCTAGCTAGCTGGCGCGTCGCAGCTAGCTGTGAAGAGACTCGTGGCTAGCCAGCAGCTAGCCACTAAGAAGGCCGCAGCTAGCTGCTGCTGCGAATAGCTCGGAGACCCTCGCTAGCTGGACAATGACCGTCGCCAGCAGCAGCTAGCTGCTGCAGCTAGCTGATG
>NW_013543165.1:442-1555 GCF_000499545.2 Eimeria tenella | reverse complement strand
GACCACAACGTAACGTGGAGCACTGGAAGAACACACACACGCAAATTTCTTGCAGCCTTTACGTGTATTCCTCGAACACTGGACAGAAAGAAAATGACGGTGGACGTTAAAATCAAACAAGATGAAATATTCGGAACGACGGTGGAAAGCTTCATGAAAGACTAAGCCAACTCTGGCGTTGCCCTATTTGGTGAAGCCGTCTGGCCGTTGCCTGATTGTTTGGGTGCCCTACATCCTGATGAATCAAACGCACGACGATACCCCTACACCAAGGTTCGCAAGCCGCATGCGAGAGACTTCTCGTACGGGTGCCAACTGTTAATCCCCGACGCAAACACTTGATGAAGAGCTGGACAATTGTTCTGCGTGCGGAAATTTCAAAGTTTTGCTGCATGCCATCATGTAATACGCTGCTATCACCTACGTCCTATATAACGGACGAGTTGCGCGCTATGTCGTGTGGTGCGCCATGGCTAGTCGCTCAGACGAAGCATTAGGCGGTCTTATCGCATTTTATGTGGGGCATTGGCTGCAGATATTTTCTGAAGCACTTGGCTTATTGAGGGTAGTTTATACTACCCTCAATAAGACAACTGCTTCGCCGATACGTGAAGAGACGGATACAAGAATGCATCAGGTCATTTGCTCCAGAAACGACAGTCCAACGACGACCTGGCATAGAAACAGAAATGCTGTGGTGAATGGTCCCTAGAGGTGCGCCACAACGTTGTGAGCAGCGCTGCGCGCATAACGGTCCAGAGTATCGCAAAATAATATTCATCGCGATTTCTGCCTACTTGCACCCTAAGCTAGAAGTTCGCGCAGGATTTTTTCTTCCCCTTCTCCAGGGCTGCTGGTTGTCTCATCTTGCATGTCTCTACGCTATATGGCTTGTAAGTGAATGTATTGTTCGCAGTTGCTGGGTGCATTACCTCGATGAGCACCACAAAAAAGTAAAATCTATACTGCAAAACACAAACAGGACAGGATGCTTATGGCGATGACAGAATTCTGTATCTCTCCGCGGGCTTAACTATGGGTGTGTCCGTTTGGGTAGCACAAAAGCACTCGGGAAAGTATTTCATGTGCCGTACCTCCTCAGGAAACTCAGGG